>NC_092162.1:39097035-39107035 GCF_045791955.1 Oncorhynchus clarkii lewisi | reverse complement strand
TTGGTTAGGTGCAGGCAGCCCACGGATGGATTGGGGGACTGAGCTACTCTCGTCAATTCCTCTACCTTGAAAAGCAAGCTGATTTAGCCGGGAATCTCTCTCACTTTCTTTCTCTTTATCGCTCTCTCTCTTCCTCCCTCTCTTCCTCTTCTTTCGTTCTTTCTTTCTCTCCCTCTCTCAACCTCTCAACCTCTCTCTCCCTTCCTCTCTCAACCTCTCTCTTTCTCTCTCTCTCTCTCTTTCGCTCTCTCTCTCTCTCTCTTTCTCTCTCAACCTCTCCCTCTCTCTCTCCCTCCCTCCCTCTCCCCCCCCCTCTCTCTCTCTCTCTCTCCCCCTCCTTCCCTCTCCCTCCCTCCCTCCCTCCCTCTCTCTCTCTCTCTTTCTCTCTCCCTCTCTCTTTCTCTCTCAACTTCTCCCTCCCTCCCTCCCTCCCTCCCTCCCTCCCTCCCTCCCTCCCTCCCTCCCTCCCTCCCCTTCTCTCTCCCTCCCTCTCTCTCTCTCTCTCTCTCTCTCTCTCTCTCTCTCTCTCTCCCCCCTCCACCTCCCTCCCTCCCTCCCCCTCTCTCTCCCTCTCTCCCTGCCACCTCTCTCTCTCCTTCTCTCCCTCGCCCCTCTCTCTCTCTCTCTCTCTCTCTCTCTCTCTCTCTCACTCTCTCTCTCTCTCTCTCTCTCTCTCTCTCTCTCTCTCTCTCCCTCCCTCCCTCTCTCTCTCACACTCTCTCTCTCTCCCTTCCTCCCTCTCCCTCCCCCTCTCTCTCCCTCTCTCCCCCCCTCTCTCTCTCTCTCTCTCCCTCTCTCCCTCCCCCCTCTCTCTCCCTCCCCCCTCTCTCTCTCTCTCTCTCCCTCTCTCTCCCTCTTTCTCTCTCTCTCTCCCCCCTCTCTCTCTCTCTCTCTTGTACCCTTTTGAAAGGTTTCTCATAATGAAGTTCAGCAGGAAGAGCAGCAGTCTATTAGAATAGTGAGGTTGAGTAAAAGCGGTGGATACGTAATAAGAACAAAGACCTTTATAGACTCATGAAATCCAAAGAATCCAACAGACCCAGAACACACTCTACTGCTGTAACGTTTACCAGATAGTCCACACAGTCAGGCACAAACTTACACACACACACACACACACACACACACACACACACACACACACACACACACACACACACACACACACAGAGTATAGATGTATGTAGAGAACAGGTTGACCTGATCATGGTGCCAGGCAATTTCTGCATACCTCCCTTTACACTATATATCAGGCCTGGGTTCAAACACTTCTGAAACTGGGTCTACTGTTTATTTGGTATGTGGTGAGTTTTCTAAACTCTTAGTACAGAAATCCAAACTGGTAATACTAGTAACGCAGCCAGTCTGACGTTCAAAACCTTTCATCGTGCATTAATTTTGTTTTGTAGACTTGTTTTACCACACAACCGTTGATCCAAAATAGAAGTTTACTGTGAAATATAATGAGAACATTGGTTTAATCACCAAAACACAGCATTATGATTTCTTCTCATTTGAGTCATTTTAACTACCAGTTGATCCAATAGATAAAATTGCCCTTTGAATGTACTGTCAATTACAGTTTTCACATTAGGCAATTATAACGTCTCTCGTTGGTGGTAGGAAGAGTGGACCAAAGTGCAGCGTGGAAAGTGTTCATGATTCTTTTATTCAAAAAAATGCTCAAACAAAATAACAAAAGTGAAAACGAAAGCGCACAGTTCTGTCAGGCTAAGACACTAAACAGAAAACAAGATCCCACAACCTAATGGTGGGGGGAAAGGGCTGCCTAAGTATGATCCCCAATCAGAGACAACGATAGACAGCTGCCTCTGATTGAGAACCACACTCGGCCAAAAACAAAGAAACAGAAAACATAGAATTTCCCACCCGAGTCCCACCCTGACCTAACCAAACATAGAGAATACAATAGAAGGATCTCTAAGGTCAGGGCCTGACTGCAATACACTACCCATTCAAATTGACTGAACATCACATTTCCACATGTGATCAAAGGTGTGACCCTTGAAGACGTCTTTCACAATGTAATCAAATGAAAGAAGTGTGGTGTTTAGCAGGCACTAGTTAGCATCAAGCCGGTCGTGCGCATTTGGCCATAGGTTCTCATCGAAAATCCCTGGAAATATCCTCATTGTTCATGCACTTGGGGGAAAAAACTTCGGGCATGGCGAATCCAACCCTGAACTAGATCAGGAATGAAACCTTTGCATGAGTCATCCAATGGCCTGAAAGAGGCTTCGCTCATGGGGATGGCAATCATGCATATTTCACCTGTATTGTAATTGTGTATTTTTTTAATGTTTTTTTATAGTATTGCATTGCACCTATGTATTGTGGTGGGCCCGTACGTGGCTCAGTAGGTAAGAGCATGGCACTAGCAACACCAGAGCTGTGGGTTTGATTCCCACTGCGGTCACATACCAAAATGTGTGGACTGTTGTCACTTTGGATTAAAGGGTCTGCCATGTAAATGGTGTATATATATATATTTTTTTTTACAGCATTACAGAGCTGTATTGGCCAATGCAATTGTTTAGTAAACTAGTTTAAACCATGAAAGACCCCATCAACTTCATGTTGGATACATGTTCACAGCATAAGGGCAGGTTTTCTTTCCTGTTTTTGGACTGTTTTGGGATTATTTGCGTAATGGTATTGTATGGATATTGTATTACTGCACGGTAGGAGCGGTAAAGATTTCGCTGCGCCCGCTGTAAAACCTCCGCTGATCTGTGTGCCGCACATCTCTGATCTTGTCAATGTCCGATTCTTTTGTTGTTACTTCCTGTGAAGTGTAAATCACAATAGGCACCATCATCACAGTACATCGGGGTATATACATCTTACTTTTTTTGTGTTTCTACTTTACAGACAGGCATTTTCATTACGTAGTTCTCGGATTCTGTAGTAGACAAAAACCCGTTGACCAAGTCAAATCTGTAGGTTTACCAAGCGGTTAAGTGATCATCAATTAAGGATGAAGGAACAGTACAATTCATTCCAACAATAGAGGAGAGAATCACATCAAAAGTCATTTGAGCGTTGCATTGCGAAAGGAAATGGCTTTTTATGATCAGGTATCGCATTGGGGGAAATGTATTTCTCGATGGAACACTGATTAAGTTGGGTGGAAAAGTGACCACGATCTTGTGCGTTGCACATAGTCAACATAGAGTTTTGATCGGTTGTTCAGATGTACGACGTACTTGGGAAAATTGCCTGCCTGGAGTGTCAGACGGATCGGGTTTGGCCTTTTGGTACTATTCTACTCTAATACATGTACGGTATTTTGAAACGATTTCAAGTACTGTTTGAATCCAGATCTGCTCTTTATCAAAGGGTTATGCAGAGAATGCAGCGGAACTACTACCCACTGAGGCTCAATCCCAGGGAGTCATCGGGAGCTTGTAAATCAGCGGGCTTCCTTTCTTCTTATTGCCTGGACATTCTCAGAAGGACACTCAAATACCTCACATGCCTCCAGTGTAATCTCTAAACCATATGTAACGGATACACTCCTGCCTCTTAGAGCTGAGCCGCAATGGGCAGACCAGCCCATCGACTTTGTTGTCAAACTATCCATCGTGCACATGTTTAATTTAGGAGTGAATAAATATGATTTTCATACCCTTGACTTTTTCCACATTTTATTATGTTACAGCCTTACTCTGAATTGGATTACACTGTTTTTTTCGTCATCAATCTACAAACCATACCACATAATGACAAATATATATACAGTGCCTTGCGAAAGTATTCGGCCCCCTTGAACTTTGCGACCTTTTGCCACATTTCAGGCTTCAAACATAAAGATATAAAACTGTATTTTAAAAAATAATTTTGCACGCCCAATTTTTCAGTTTTTGATTTGTTAAAAAAGTTTGAAATATCCAATAAATGTCGTTCCACTTCATGATTGTGTCCCACTTGTTGTTGATTCTTCACAAAAAAATACAGTTTTATATCTTTATGTTTGAAGCCTGAAATGTGGCAAAAGGTCGCAAAGTTCAAGGGGGCCGAATACTTTCGCAAGGCACTGTATATATATATATATATATATAAAATAAAAAATGGAAATATCACATTTACATAAGTATTCAGACCCTTTACTCAGTACTTTGTTGAAGCACCTTTGACAGCAATTACAGCCTTGAGTCTTCTTGGGTATGACGCTACAAGCTTGGCACACCTGTATTTGGGGAGTTTCTCCCAGATGGATGGGGAGCGTCGCTGCACAGCTATTTTCAGACTGGGTCTCTCCAGAGATGTTCGATTGGGTTCAAGCCTAGGCTCTGGCTAGGACACTCAAGGACATTCAGAGACTTGTCCGGAAGCAACTCCTGCGTTGTCTTGGCTGTGTGCTAACTGTTGTTGTCCTGTTGGAAGGTGAACCTTCGCCCCAGTCTGAGGTCCTGAGCGCTCTGGAGCAGGTTTTCTTCAAGGATCTCTCTGTACTTTGCTCCGTTCATCTTTGCCTCGATCCTGACTATTCTCCCCATCCCTGCCGCTGAAAAACATCCCCACAGCAAGATGCTGCCATCACCATGCTTCACCGTAGGGATGGTGCCAGGTTTCCTCCAGACGTGACTCTTGGCATTCAGGCCAAAGAGTTCAATCTTGGTTTCATCAGACCAGAGCATCCTGTTTCTCATAGTCTGAGAGTCTTTAGGTACCTTTTGACAAACTCCAAGCTGGCTGTCATGTACCTTTTACTAAGGAGTGGCTTCTGTCTGGCCACTCTACCATAAAGGCCTGATTGATGGAGTGCTGCAGAGATGGTTGTCCTTCTGGAAGGATATCCCATCTCCACAGAGGAACTCTGGAGTTCTGTCAGAGTGACCATCGGGTTCTTGTTCACCTCCCTGACCAAGGCCCTTCTCCCCCGATTGCTCAGTTTGGCCGTTCGCCCAGCTCTAGGAAGAGTCTTGGTTGTTCCAAACTTCTTCTATTTAAGAATGATGGAGGCTGCTGTGTTCTTGGGAACCTTCAATACCGCAGGAATGTCTTGGTACCCTTCCCCAGATCTGTGCCTCGACACAATCCTGTCTCGGAGCTGTAGCGTTACAAAATGTGTAAAAAGTCAAGGGGTCTGAATACTATACAGTGAGGGAAAAAAGTATTGACCTCTGTGATAGCCAGCAAGGGTTTTGCCACCAAGTCATGTTTTGCAGAGGGGTCAAATACTTATTTCCCTCATTAAAATGCAAATCAATTTATAACACTTTTGACATGCGTTTTTCTGGATTATTTTGTTTGTTGTTATTCTGTCTCTCACTGTTCAAATAAACCTACCATTAAAATTATAGACGGATCATTTCTTCGTCAGTGGGCAAACGTACAAAATCAGCAGGGGATCAAATACTTTCCCCCCCCCTCATTGTATAGGGGAAACAGTGCTATTTGGGATGCAGCCCAGAACAAAAATAGAATTACCTCTTTGTGTCACACATGTCCTAGAGGTGTAGGCCGAGGCGACGGGCTGAGATGTTCATCAGTACTGTATGTCAATAGAACCTAAGCTTCCTCCCCCCACTCCCTCCTCTCCTCCCCCCCTTCCATTCCCCCCATCGACGGAGGTAACTGCAATGCGGAAGTCAAACATTAAAATCGATGGAGCAATCTGGACCTCCTTTAACCTCTATGCAGCCACCCAGCCAAGACACGACCAACTCGCCGCTTCCTAATCAATGCTTAATAATGGATGGATAAAATCAATGGGTTCCTTTAGCAGAGCTTGGCGCTATTATGTGAATGTGCTGTGTGTGTGTGTTTGTGTGTGTGCCTGTGTGTGTGTGTAAATGTGTGTCTTGTGTGTGTGTGTGTGAGTGCCTGTGTGTGAGTGCCTGTGTGTGTGTAAATGTGTGTCTTGTGTGTGTGTAAATGTGTGGTTTGTGTGTGTGTGTGTGTGTGTGTAAATGTGTGGTTTGTGTGTGTGTGTGTGTGTGTGTGTGTGTGTGTGTGTGTGTGTGTGTGTGTGTGTGTGTAAATGTGTGGTTTGTGTGTGTGTGTGTGTGTGTGTGTGTGTGTGTTACAGCCAATGTCTGAGACGACCGGGAGGCGTAGAAAAGCTACCAGAAAATAATGTGTACTAACAACGTGCATAAAAATGAACATTTACCACCTATTAAAAAAGTATTCAGTTGCAGGGGGGGGGCTTTCAACCAGCAGAATGACCTTATTTTGACTGGATAGAAACATTCTCCCCATAGAGGCATGACAAACCATAAATCCATGGGGCTGTTCTAGTTTGAATGAAGGACGATTACTGTCATACGTAACCTGATGAGAACATCCAACCTGCCGATTTTTTACTGGTTGGTAGCAACCGGGCAGGCCTGTAGCATTGCTAAAGTGTTTTGTTGTTTGACTGACTGGTGTGTGGATCCGTGCCTGGATAGCTCGTCTTGGCCTCTGAGAAAACAGAAGTCAGAAGTCATGGAGTCATTGAGCAACTGCAGCTCTGCTCCCTGCTACTCCCTGCTACTCCTAGCCTCCCCCTGACCCCAACAATGGCCTTCTCCTCCCTAATTCAATCCCTGGAACCTTCTCCCTACTCTTACTTTCGCCCCAGAAATAAGAGGACTGCCTCGCACAACTGTGTGCATGTGCATGTGTGTGTCTGTGTGTGTGTGTGAGATACAGTACTGTATCTAGCTCTGTCACTGAGCGAGCCTTTTCCTGACATCCATATTGGTTATTTACAGTATGAAAACTCCCACGTAAAACGCGTCCTCCTCATACCATGGTAATGATTGTGGCTGTGGCGTAGCCTCCTACACACCGGATTGTGTTTGAGAAGGCCCACAGGTAATCTCAGCTGAACAGACACTGCTGCCAGGGGGAGAGAGATAGGGAGAGGGAGAGAGAGGGAGAGGGAGAGAGAGAGAGAGAGAGATATGAAGTGGAGGAGAGGGAGAGACAGAGAGAGAGAGAGGGAGAGGGAGAGAGATATGAAGTGGAGGAGAGGGAGAGACAGAGAGAGATAGAGAGAGAGAGGGAGAGGGAGAGAGATATGAAGTGGAGGAGAGGGAGAGAGAGAGAGAGAGGGAGAGGGACAGAGATATGAAGTGGAGGAGAGGGAGAGACAGAGAGAGAGAGGGAGAGGGACAGAGATATGAAGTGGAGGAGAGGGAGAGACAGAGAGAGAGAGGGAGAGGGAGAGAGATATGAAGTGGAGGAGAGGGAGAGACAGAGAGAGAGAGGGAGAGAGATATGAAGTGGAGGAGAGGGAGAGACAGAGAGAGAGGGAGAGGGAGAGAGATATGAAGTGGAGGAGAGGGAGAGAGAGAGAGAGGGAGAGGGAGAGAGATATGCGCTCTGCTTTGTATGTTACCCCTGAGAGAGAGATTAGGACAGAGAATGTACCAGTCTGCACTAAGCCTCCACATCTGGGGCTGTGGCGTAGCCTCCTACACACCGGATTGTGTTTGTGAAGGGCCACAGGTAATCTCAGCTGAACAGACACTGCTGCCAGGGGGAGAGAGATATGAAGTGGAGGAGAGGGAGAGGGAGAGAGAGAGAGAGAGAGAGAGAGAGAGAGAAGGGGGAGAGAGAAAGGGAGAAAGGGGGAGAGAGGGAGAGAGAGAGGGAGAGAAAGGGAGAGAGAAAGGGAGAGGGGAGAGGGGAGGGAGAGGGAGAGGGAGAGGGGGAGAGAGAAAGAGATATGAAGTGGAGGAGAGGGAGGGAGAGAGGGAGAGAGGGAGAGAGAGGGAGAGAGAGGGAAAGTAGAGGAGAGGGAAAGAGAAAGAGTCTATGCCTGAGAGGGAGGCATGATAAAGGACTATTTATTAGCACAGCAAGCGCTCCCACAGAGGGGTATACTCTCTCTCTCTCTCTCTCTCTCTCTCTCTCTCTCTCTCTCTCTCTCTCTCTCTCTCTCTCTCTCCACAATGTGCGTGTGAGCGTATGTGTGTACATGCATGCATCCATGTATAAGTCATGTGACTGCACGTTTGCATCTGTGAGGGTTTGGGTCTGTGTGCTATGAGTTGGCAATGAGTCCCCTGCAGCATTGCCCTACACACACATGGAGAGAGAGAGAGAGAGAGAGAGAGAGAGAGAGAGAGAGGGCAAGGGGGGGGCTCACCATACTAGAATCTGAAGTCAAATGTCTACTGTTTGCTGATCAAATCAGATGTCATTGGTCACATACACGATTAGCAGATGTTATTGGTCACATACACGTGATTAGCAGATGTTATTGGTCACATACACGTGATTAGCAGATGTCATTGGTCACATACACGTGATTAGCAGATGTCATTGGTCACATACATGTGATTAGCAGATGTTATTGGTCACATACACGTGATTAGCAGATGTTATTGGTCACATACACGTGATTAGCAGATGTTATTGGTCACATACACGTGATTAGCAGATGTTATTGGTCACATACACGTGATTAGCAGATGTTATTGGTCATATACACGTGATTAGCAGATGTCATTGGTCACATACACGTGATTAGCAGATGTTATTGGTCACATACATGTGATTAGCAGATGTTATTGCGGGTGTAGCAAAATGCTTGTGCTTCTCGCTCTGACAGTGCAGTAATATCTAACAAGTAATATCTAACAAATGACACAACATATACCCAATACACACAAATCTAAGTAGGAATGAATTAAAACCATATACATATGGACGAGTGATGTCAGAGCGGAACGGACTAAGATACAGTAGAATAGCATAGAATACAGTATATACAGTGCCTTGCGAAAGTATTCGGCCCCCTTGAACTTTGCGACCTTTTGCCACATTTCAGGCTTCAAACATAAAGATATAAAACTGTATTTTTTTGTGAAGAATCAACAACAAGTGGGACACAATCATGAAGTGGAACGACATTTATTGGATATTTCAAACTTTTTTAACAAATCAAAAACTGAAAAATTGGGCGTGCAAAATTATTCAGCCCCTTTACTTTCAGTGCAGCAAACTCTGACCTAAATGACTAATGATGATAAATACAATCCACCTGTGTGGAATCAAGTCTCTGTATAAATGCACCTGCTCTGTGATAGTCTCAGAGGTCCGTTAAAAGCGCAGAGAGCATCATGAAGAACAAGGAACACACCAGGCAGGTCCGAGATACTGTTGTGAAGAAGTTTAAAGCCGGATTTGGATACAAAAAGATTTCCCAAGCTTTAAACATCCCAAGTAGCACTGTGCAAGCGATAATATTGAAATGGAAGGAGTATCAGACCACTGCAAATCTACCAAGACCTGGCCGTCCCTCTAAACTTTCAGCTCATACAAGGAGAAGACTGATCAGAGATGCAGCCAAGAGGCCCATGATCACTCTGGATGAACTGCAGAGATCTACAGCTGAGGTGGGAGACTCTGTCCATAGGACAACAATCAGTTGTATATTGCACAAATCTGGCCTTTATGGAAGAGTGGCAAGAAGAAAGCCATTTCTTAAAGATATCCATAAAAAGTGTTGTTTAAAGTTTGCCACAAGCCACCTGGGAGACACACCAAACATGTGGAAGAAGGTGCTCTGGTCAGATGAAACCAAAATTGAACTTTTTGGCAACAATGCAAAACGTTATGTTTGGCGTAAAAGCAACACAGCTCATCACCCTGAACACACCATCCCCACTGTCAAACATGGTGGTGGCAGCATCATGGTTTGGGCCTGCTTTTCTTCAGCAGGGACAGGGAAGATGGTTAAAATTGATGGGAAGATGGATGGAGCCAAATACAGGACCATTCTGGAAGAAAACCTGATGGAGTCTGCAAAAGACCTGAGACTGGGACGGAGATTTGTCTTCCAACAAGACAATGATCCAAAACATAAAGCAAAATCTACAATGGAATGGTTCAAAAATAAACATATCCAGGTGTTAGAATGGCCAAGTCAAAGTCCAGACCTGAATCCAATCGAGAATCTGTGGAAAGAACTGAAAACTGCTGTTCACAAATGCTCTCCATCCAACCTCACTGAGCTCGAGCTGTTTTGCAAGGAGGA